>NW_022196522.1:0-1538 GCF_008641045.1 Pistacia vera | reverse complement strand
GAAAAATATGTGGAAGTATGCATGCTTCAAAATTATTTATTAAGAGAGAGTTAAACTAAAACTATGTCTGAAATACATGGGTAGTTTAAACTATGGGAATTATTGTGTTACTGAGTCCGATAACATTATTAAATTAATGAAAACTGTTAAAGAAATTTATAGGATTGGTACCAAGTGTTTTTTTTTTTTCTTTTTCTTTTTTGTCATCAATTCCCAATGTTTAATGATGTATTTTATCTCGTAAAACTTTTTTTTTTACTAGTATAGAACATAATCGTCCTTTTATGTTGAAAAATCATTTGCCCCAAAATGTATACTATTTAGTTAGGGTTAAAAATTCATATTTAAGTCTAACAAACTCTGCAAGTGCAACAAGAGGGAGACACGTAGACGAATCAAGCACAAAAACCAAACTCAGGTAACCAACACATGCATTAGAGAGATAAACAGATGGATCAAGTTTGGAGATCACAAATTAACACAACAAATACCAAGTGAGAATTTGTATTTCAAAGTTTTTTAACTCCAATGTCATAAATTAAATAACTTCTTAATCTAAAAGTACTCTAAAGTATTGAATAAGGGTCGAACATTAATATTTAAGTTGAATATGGCATACTTTTTCATTACGCTTGGCAATTTCTGAGAACGGGGCCACCTTCATTTCTATTGATATAAAAAATCATACTAACTGGAGAAATCTAATTGATATTAATGGAATTGGATCGGATTGCCACGTGATTATAAATAATCAGTAAAGATGGATAAATCAAAAGACAATAGCCCCTTTTAAAGTGGTTTGGCGAGCTAACTTTTAAGCCTATACCCACTATTCTTATATTAAATACAGTGGATTACAAAAATGAACAATCTTCTTTCTCTCCAAATTTTCTAACCCCTTAAAATGAGTTTTTTAGAGTTATTTATGCATTAAAATTTATAACACTAAGTGGAGTGATGTTAGAGATTGTAACCTAAATGTAGGAAGTTAATCTCATGATTGGTGTAATTGCGCTCAATCCGGAATCAGTTGATAAAACGCCAAAATTATCTCCTTGATTCTAGGGGATAAGGCTCATATGTGATTTGTGGAAAACTATCCAGTTAGCTAGCTCGCTACTTCGAGCATTGCGTGCTTATGTCCAACCGTAGCTCGGTACCAAGTTATAGCTCGCTTAAGCTTGCTCCAACCTTGTCATAAATTCTCACACAACATTCGCCAACCCCATCCTCCATCATAAAGATGCCATCCCCTCTAATCCTAGAATTTTCAGGAGCAGGGGTGGAGGGGCTATCCTCTTAAGGGAATGCAATACCGAATCCGAAAATCCTCAGATTTCTTGTTTTATTGTTATTTAATTATATATTTTTACCGGGGACAAAGACGTGGTCGGGTTCTGTGGGCTTTCAGTTTTCACCTCGCCTCCGTCCCCAGTTTCAAGGGGTATAATTTTTCCTATCTCTATCCCTAACCACAGACTTTTCCAAAGATTTTCCACTCGAACAAATGAGGTTTTCTGGATGTCCAACCTCGCCAG